>NC_069500.1:937115995-937143495 GCF_027579735.1 Bombina bombina | reverse complement strand
CTAAACTTCCTGAGCTTCAGACTTTTGTCCAGACGTTAGTTAGAATTAGGCCAGTTGTGAAACCTACTTCTCCACTCTGGAATTTGAATCTAGTTCTCACTGTATTACAAAGTCCTCTTTTTTTAACCAATGCATTCGATTTATAGCTACCGTTAGCTTGAAAAGTACTTTTCCTATTAGCAATCTCTGCAGCAAACAGAGTTTCTGAGTTGTCAGTCTTGTCTTATGATTCTCCCTTTTTACTTATAAACAAGGATAAGGACGTACTTTGTACTAAATATGATTTTCTTCCTAAGGTAGTTTCTATGGAAAATATCAATCAAGAAATTGTTGTTCCTTCATTGTGTTCAGATCCTGCTAACTCTAAGGAACGACTATTACACAATCTTGATGTAGTCAGTGCTTTGAAATTCTATCTTCAAGCTAGTAAAGATTTCAGACCAACTTCTAGTTTGTTTGTTGCCTACTCTGGAATTTGTAAGGAGCAGCTTTCTGCAGTGTTGGCCTCTTGGCACAAACAAGTGACTCACAAGGTTTATTTGGTCACAGGAAAGTCGCCTCCTAAGCGTATTGCAGCTCTTTCTACAAGAGCAGTTGCAACATTGTGTTTTTTTTTTTAAATGATGCATCTGTGTAGTAGATTTGCAAAGCTGCAACATTGTCTTTTCTGCTTACTTTCTCTTGTAAGATGTATCGAGTCCACGGATTTATCCTTATTTGTGGGATATTCTCCTTCCCTACAGGAAGTGGCAGAGAGAGCACCCACAGCAGAGCTGTCTATATAGCTCCCCCCTTAGCTCCACCCCCCAGTCATTCTCTCTGCCTGCTTAACTGCTAGGAAGTGCAAAGAGCTATGTGGTGACTAATATGTTAGTTTTTTATTTCTCAAGCAAAAGTTTATTATTTTAAATGGTACTGGTTTGTACTATTTACTCTCTGGCAGAAAAGGGATGAAGATTTCTGCAAGGAGGATGATGATCTTAGCACTTTGTAACTAAGATCCACTGCTGTTCTCACAGGGCCTGAAGAGTATAGGAAAACTTCAGTTGGGAGAACAGTTTACAGACTAAACTGCATATGAGGTATGTTCAGTCTATATTTTTCTAGACAGACTGTGTTAATTCTAGAAAAGGCTGGCAATATCCCCATGAGGGAAGGGTAAGCTGTATTCAGACATTTTAATAGGAATTTCAGCTTGCTTGAACGGCTCATTAGTTACTGGTGACACTGTTAGGAAAAAACGTTTTGTTTATTGATGCATTTATAACGTTTTTTGAAGGGACTAAAGGGGTCATTGTGGCTTGGTTTTGAGTTTTGTAACTCACATGGTTAATTAAGAGACACTCTGGTGTTTCTCTGATAGGCCTCAAAACATCGAGTGAGGTGGGAGGGGCCTATTTTTGCGCCTCAGTTGCGCAGTTTCCTTTCCTCTGAGACATATCACTGCTTCTCCTGAGTTTTCCTGCTGTTTGAGGGCTGTTAAAGAAGTTTTTTCCCCCACAAACTGTTCTGAAGGGCAGGTAGGAGCCACAGCAGAGCTGTGGCAAGGTGCTGAAAGTCTTTTTTACTGGGTTTAACGTTTTTTCAATCCGTTTTGCCATTAAGGGGTTAATTGTTTATTTGCATAGCTGTGCAAAGTTACTAAGCCTTTATAATGCTACTGTAAAAATTTCGTTAAGTTTACTGCTTTTTTACACTGTTTTGCAGAACTGGTGCAGCTTTTTTTCTCTTAAAGGCACAGTACCGTTTTATTTCTAAGTGTTTTTTACTTTGATTACAGTGTTTTCCAAGCTTGCTTGTTACATTACTAGCCTGTTTAACATGTCTGACACCAAGGAAAATCCTTGTTTAATATCTTTGGAAGCAATTGTGGAACCCCCTCTTAGAATGTGTCCCAATTGTACTGATATGTCTATAATCTATAAAGAACATATATTAGCACTTAAAAATAGAGCAATAGATGATTCTCAGTCAGAAGTAAATGAGGGTTCGCCATCTAGCTCTCCCCAAGTGTCACAACCAGTAACGCCCGCACAAGTGACGCCAAGTACCTCTAGTGCGTCAAATTCTTTTACTTTACAAGACATGGCCACAGTTATGAATACAACCCTCACAGAGGTTTTATCTAAACTGCCTGGTTTACAAGGAAAGCGGGACAGCTCTGGGTTTAGAAAAAATGTTGATCTGTCTGACGCTTTAGTAGCCGTATCTGATATGCCCTCACAATGCTCTGAAGTAGGGGTGAGGGATTTTTTATCTGAGGGAGAAATTTCTGATGCAGGAAAGACGCTTCCTCAGACAGATTGTGATATGACGGCCTTTAAATTTAAGCTTGAACACCTCCGCTTATTGCTCAGGGAGGTATTAGCGACTCTAGATGATTGTGACCCTATAGTGGTCCCAGAGAAATTGTGTAAAATGGATAAATACTTAGAGGTTCCTGTTTACACTGATGTTTTTCCAGTTCTTAAGAGGATTGTGAATATTATTACTAAGGAGTGGGATAGACCAGGTATTCCGTTCTCTCCCCCTCCTGTTTTTAAGAAAATGTTTCCCATATCTGACACCATGCGGGACTCGTGGCAGACAGTTCCTAAGGTGGAGGGAGCTATTTCTACTCTAAGCGTACAACTATACCTATCGAAGACAGTTGTGCTTTCAAAGATCCTATGGATAAAAAATTAGAGAGTCTCCTGAAGAAAATTTTTGTTCATCAGGGTTTTTCTCTCCAACCTATTGCGTGCATTGTTCCTGTAACTACTGCAGCTGCTTTCTGGTTTGAGGCTCTAGAAGAGGCTCTTCAGATGGAGACTCCATTAGAGGAGATTATGGACAGAATCAAGGCCCTTAAGTTGGCTAATTCTTTTATTACAGATGCCGCTTTTCAACTGGCTAAATTAGCGGCAAAGAATTCAGGTTTTGCCATTTTAGCACGCAGGGCGTTATGGCTTAAGTCCTGGTCTGCTGATATATCATCTAAATCTAAACTTTTGAACATCCCTTTCAAAGGAAAGACCCTATTCGGGCCTGAACTGAAAGAGATTATTTCAGACATCACTGGAGGGAAAGGTCATGCCCTTCCTCAGGATAGATCAAATAAGATGAAGATCAAGCAAAATAATTTTCGTTCCTTTCGGAACTTCAAAAGTGGTTCCGTTTCAGCTTCCTCTGCTGCAAAGCAAGAGGGGAATTTTGCCCAATCCAAGTCAGTCTGGAGACCTAACCAGGCTTGGAACAAGGGTAAACAGGCCAAGAAGCCTACAGCTGCCTCTAAGACAGCATGAAGGGGTAGCCCCCGATCCGGGACCGGATCTAGTAGGGGGCAGACTCTCTCTCTCTTCGCTCAGGCTTGGGCAAGAGATGTTCAAGATCCCTGGGCTTTATAAATTGTGTCCCAGGGATATCTTCTGGAATTCAAAGACTCTCTTCCAAGGGGGAGATTTCAAATTTCTCGATTGTCTGTAAACCAGACAAAGAGAGAGGCATTCTTACGCTGTGTAGAAGACCTTCTTACCATGGGGGTGATCCGCCCAGTCTCAAAACAGGGGCTAGGGTTCTACTCAAACCTGTTTGTGGTTCCCAAAAAATAAGGAACTTTCAGACTAATCTTGGATCTCAAAATTCTAAACAAGTTCCTCAAAGTTCCATCATTCAAGATGGAGACCATTCGGACTATCCTGCCTCTGATCCAGGAGGGTCAATATATGACTACCATGGACTTAAAGGATGCGTATCTACACATCCCTATTCACAGAAATCATCATCAATTTCTCAGATTTGCCTTTCTAAACAGGCATTACCAGTTGGTGGCTCTTCCCTTCGGGTTGGCCACGGCTCCAAGAATTTTCACAAAAGTGCTAGGATCCCTCCTGGCGGTTCTACGACCTCGGGGCATAGCAGTGGCGCCTTATCTAGACGACATCTTAATTCAGGCGTCGACTTTTCAGCTAGCCAAGTCTCACACGGACATTGTGTTGGCTTTTCTGAGATCTCACGGGTGGAAAGTGAACATAAAAAAGAGTTCTCTCTTCCCTCTTACAAGAGTTTCCTTTCTAGGAACTCTGATAGATTCGGTAGAAATGAAAATATTTCTGACGGAGGTCAGAAAATCAAAACTTTTAACCACTTGCCAAACTCTTCATTCCATTCCTCGGCCATCAGTGGATTCATGGTAGCGGCAATGGACATAGTTCCTTTTGCCCGCCTACACCTCAGACCACTGCAACTATGCTTGCTCAAACAGTGGAATGGGGATTATGCAGATTTATCTCCTCAACTGCATCTGGACCAGGAGACCAGAGATTCTCTTCTCTGGTGGTTGTCTCAGGACCACCTGTCTCAGGGAATGTACTTCCACAGGCCAGAGTGGCTCATTGTAACGACAGATACCAGCCTGCTAGGCTGGGGTGCAGTCTGGAACTCCCTGAAAGCACAGGGTTTATGGTCTCGGGAGGAATCTCTTCTTCCGATAAACATTCTAGAACTGAGAGCGATATTCAAGGCGCTTCAGGCGTGGCCTCAGCTTGCTGCAGCCAAATTCATCAGGTTTCAGTCGGACAACATCACGACTGTAGCTTATATCAATCATCAAGGAGGAACAAGGAGTTCTCTAGCGATGATGGAGGTAACCAAAATAATCCGATGGGCAGAGGATCACTCTTGCCATCTCTCAGCAATCCACATCCCAGGAGTAGAGAACTGGGAGGCGGATTTTCTAAGTCGTCAGACTTTTCATCCGGGGGAGTGGGAAATCCATCCGAAGGTATTTGCTCAGCTGATTCAGCTATGGGGCACACCAGAATTGGATCTGATGGCGTCTCGTCAGAATGCCAAACTTCCTTGTTACGGGTCCAGGTCCCGGGATCCCAAGGTGGTTCTGATAGATGCTCTAGCAGTGCCTTGGTCCTTCAATCTGGCCTACGTATTTCCACCGCTTCCTCTCCTTCCACGTCTGGTTGCCAGAATCAAGCAGGAGAGAGCGTCAGTGATTCTGATAGCACCTGCGTGGCCACGCAGGACTTGGTATGCAGACCTAGTGGGCATGTCCTCGGTTCCACCGTGGACCCTGCCAATGAGGCGGGACATTCAAATACAGGGTCCGTTCTCGCATTCAAATCTAGTTTCTCTGCGTCTGACTGCTTGGAGATTGAACGCTTAATTCTATCTAAGCATGGGTTCTCTGAGTCGGTCATTGATACCCTGATTCAGGCTAGAAAGCCTGTCACCAGGAAGATCTATCATAAGATTTGGAGCAAATATCTTTATTGGTGTGAATCCAAAGGTTACTCGTGGAGTAAGATTATGATTCCTAGAATATTATCTTTTCTCCAAGAGTGTTTGGAGAAGGGATTATCAGCTAGTTCTCTTAAAGGGCAAATATCTGCTTTGTCTATTCTACTACACAAACGTCTGGCTGATGTCCCAGACGTTCAAACTTTTAGTCAGGCTTTGGTCAGAATTAAGCCTGTATTTAGGTCCGTTGCTCCGCTTTGGAGCCTAAACTTAGTTCTTAAAGTTCTTCAAGGGGTTCCTTTTGAACCTATGCATTCCATAGATATTAAGCTTCTATCTTGGAAAGTTTTGTTTTTAGTTGCTATCTCTTCGGCTCAAAGAGTTTCTGAGCTATCTGCTTTACAGTGTGATTCACCTTATCTTATTTTTTTGCGTACCAAACCTGGGTTTCTTCCTAAGGTTGTCTCTAATAAGAATATCAATCAGGAAATTGTTGTTCCTTCACTGTGTCCTAATCCTTCATCAAAGAAGGAACGTCTGTTGCACAATCTTGATGTGGTTCGTGCTTTAAAGTTCTACTTACAAGCAACCAAAGATTTTCGTCAAACATCTTCATCATTTGTTGTTTATTCGGGAAAGCGGAGAGGCCAAAAGGCTACGGCTACCTCTCTTCCCTTTTGGCTGAAAAGCATCATCCGTTTGGCCTATGAGACTGCTGGACAGCAGCCTCCTGAAAGAATTTCTGCTCATTCTACTAGAGCTGTGGCTTCCACATGGGCTTTTAAAAATGAGGCTTCTGTTGAACAGATTTGTAAGGCGGCGACTTGGTCTTCGCTTCATACTTTTTCCAAATTTTACAAATTCGATACTTTTGCTTCTTCGGAGGCTATTTTTGGGAGAAAGGTTCTACAAGCAGTGGTGCCTTCCATTTAAGGTCCCTGTCTTGTCCCTCCCTTCATCCGTGTCCTAAAGCTTTGGTATTGGTATCCCACAAGTAAGGATGAATCCGTGGACTCGATACATCTTACAAGAGAAAACTTAATTTATGTTTACCTGATAAATGTATTTCTCTTGTGATGTATCGAGTCCACGGCCCGCCCTGTTTATTTAAGACAGGCATATATATATCTTTATTTTTAAACTTTCAGTCACCACTGCACCCTATTGTTTCTCCTTTTTCTTCCTAGCCTTCGGTCGAATGGCTGGGGGATGGAGCTAAGGGGGGAGCTATATAGACAGCTCTGCTGTGGGTGCTCTCTCTGCCACTTCCTGTAGGGAAGGAGAATATCCCACAAGTAAGGATGAATCCATGGACTCGATACATCACAAGATAAATAAATTTATCAGCTAAGCATAAATTATGTTTTTTCAACATTTTATCACTTTGATGTTTTTGCTTCTTTGCAAGCAGCTTTTGGCAGGAAAGTCCTTCAGGCCGCAATGTCGGCTAATTAGGAACTGCCAGAAAAATGTCCCATCCTTTCCGTGGGATCTATCGGATCCATTGGACTCTTATTTCTGTATAGTTACCACATAAGGCTTTGATGTTGATTTTTTGCACTGTTGCCTTTTTAATGGTCATAATAAAAGTTACTTTTTATCTACAAAGCCGGTCCTCCTGTGTTTGGGACTTTTTTTTATTTATTTCCGTAACAAAGACTTGGGTATTAATCCCACACATTATGGAGGACTGTAGACCATCATCATTCCGAAAGAAAATAATTTATTAGGTAAGCATACATTTTCTCTTGGTATATATATATATATATATATTCATATATATATATATATATATGAGTGTGTGTGTTTATGTACATATGTATATATGTGTGTGTGTGTATGTATGTATGTGTGTATATGTCTGTATATGTGTGTATGTGTTTATATGTGTATGTATGGTGTGTGTGTGTGTGTGTGTGTATATATATATATATATATATATATATATATATATATATATATATATATATATATATATATATTAGGGTTGCACCGATACCAAGTACTTGCATGAGTACTTGTACTCGTGCAAATGCACCGATACTTAAACCGATACCTCCACTTACTACCCATATGCTATCTTGTGGTGTTTTTTTCAAACTGCATGTTCCCATTTCATTTAAAGCTGGAGTGGAGACTAAACTAAAAATAGTTTACTACTGTTCTGCCAATACAAATTGCTCTTATTTGTATTATTGTAGGAGAGATTACTTTACATTGTTTAGACAAACCCCTGAAGTACTGGGCAGTTAATAAACTGAGATTTCCAGCTCTGGCTAAAATGGCCCAAAAATATATTTCTGCCCCATGCAGTAGCTTACCAGTCAAATGTAATCTAGCCCATAGTGTTGTTCGCCATGATTAAACAGTATTCTGTTCTATTTTTTACTGCATGGCACTTTTGGTTGGTTGCAATTTTATATTTGTTATTTATTGTTGTTGTTAATATATTTTATTGTAATATTTTTATTTCTAAACATGTTCTGTGAACTTTGTGACAAATAAAACCTGTTTTATTATTTCATAATGTCTTTTGAGCTACAGTCCTTCATAATTATAAAGAAGGAATCTTAAATAATTAGTCTGTATTGTGCTTGGTAAACTGTCACATGACATAAAAAAAGTATCGGTAATTGGTATCGGCGAGTATTTGAAAACAAGTATCGGTACTTGTACTCGGTCTTAAAAAAATGGTATCGGTGCAACACTAATATATATATATACATACATACACAAATCCCTTTGGTTTAAAGCACTCCACCCTGTTCAGGTGTGTTCCAGACAATGTTATTTGTGTGTATATAAAGCCAGGGAACCATTATATGCAGTCTTGATTTGAGGTATAGTATTGCAATGTTGGAATCCTACTTTGGCATATTAGAATTGTATTATTCAGCCCAGTGAGGCTAATGTTATAGTGTTAGGACCAGTCTATTGTGGGACACCTTGTAAGTGGTGACTGGCTGAGCAGAATATGGCCATATTGTGTGTCTAAGATACCATCTTTTAAAAAAAAAAAAAAAAATATTAATAAAGCAATTTTTTGCATCATTAAGAAACAAGTTTAAAATATGTGAAATAATATGTGATCTTATGTATTTGGAGGTGCTCCAATGCTTGCTACTGTTATATACATATACATATACACACACACAAATTATAAATATATATACATGTATACACACACACAAACATATATATATATATATATATATATATATATATATCTCATTTGTTTCTGTTTTTTAATGTGCCCCCTGATTAAACACTGGCCCTACCTTGGCCCCCCCAGTAAAATTTGTCTAGAACCGCCACTGTGTGCGCATATCTCTTCATGATGATTAATCTGATCGGAGGTCTCATCCCAGCATATTACTAACGTGTCTAATCTGAGGTCTCATTTTTTTTATCTGGGTAGCATAAAGAGGGTCGGAGGGGCATGGACATTCCCTGGGGTCTCACTTTTTCATGCAAGATGCATGTGAGTTAGTGAGTAAATGGATTTGTGTTTCAGTATCATTATTTACTTATAAAGAAACATACGTTATTTACTGTTTGCAGATTTGGGTACATTATAAGGAAAAGGAGAGTCATATACTTAGATGTGACATATCTAATCTATAAAACACTCAATAGTCAAGACTTCTGATGAAAAAAAAATACTTTAATAATAGGTACTGTATATACAACATATTCACATCAATTCAGAATAATTCAGGAAATGTACTTGGCATTCTCTGCAGAATTTGTAATTTTATTGTTTTTACAATAATATTGCAGTAGAGGGGAAATACAGTGTTTTGGGACCAGCAATGGGGAATCCTTATTTGGTACAGAATGATGAGTCCCTAAGTTGACTGATCTGTCTCTAAGAATGGTACCTTGAGTTTTGCATGCACATAATGATTTTTTTTACCCTGCACAAAAAAGAAAATGGCAACCATTGTGTGTATATGAAATTAAATAATTTAATAATTTACAAAACATAAGCCTTTCTATGAAAGAAAAACCTCTATTATCAGAACCATCACTGTACATAAGTTTCTTTCAATAGATGAAGCATTTTAGGTGTTGATGGAGAAAATGCATCCAACCATTTTTCCCCTGTGAAAGTGTTTTTATTGGGGATTTTTTTTAAATACTTTTAATATGCTACTATCTGTTTTTCAAGTTCTCTCATTTTATGTGAATTTTGGTCTATTAGTGATTTTCAGGGAGTTGACAAAGATATCACAGATTTGTGATAAAACCGCTGTAAATAAGTTTGCTCTGTTATTTTAAATTTAGTTTGTAAATTCTTAATAAAGTTTTTATTTTTGTATTCAATCACTCCTATTTATTTTATAGGGACAATATACGATTTATACAATTTCTTCTAGTATCAAATTTGTTTTGTTCCCTTGTTAGTCTTTGTTGAAGAGATACCTCTAGATAGGTAGCATGCATATCTGGAGCACTACATGACAGGAAATAGTGTTCTTGCTAATGTATAATATTGTTGCAAAACTGCTGCATATAGTACTGCAGACACGTGCACACTCCTGATCTTGCCTTCCTGCTTTTGAAGAAAGGATAAAAAAAAAAACAAAGAAAAAATGATAATAGAAGTATACTGGAAAGTTGTTTAATATTGTATGTTCTATCTAAATCATGAAATAAACTTTTAGTTTTTTTGCCCCTTTTATTGAAGAGGGTGCATGATATTTCATTTTTTAGCTAATATACAAGTTGTTCCCAATCTTGCATTTGTTTTTGTCTGATATCAATATCTGAACATTAGCCGGCATTGTCTGTGTGTTTTTCCAGTGATCGCAATCCCAAAATGATTACGTCGTTAATACCATCAAGCTCAAAATTGTTATTTCCAAAGCATGAAATCCTGAAATACCTTGTTAATCTCCCAATTTAGAAGTCCAAAACCCATATGGCCAGGATTAAATACAAACAAAATGGAAATTTTGTGGGTTTATCAATTACATCACAGGTTGTAGTGATGCTAATAGGTGATGTGGGCAATTAACCTGTTGTGTTCCAAAACCATAGAAGTATGTGTGCATGTCTCTTTAGGCATTTGAACAGGGGCAATATCAGTATAGTACGAACGTGTTTGTTACGTTATTCATTTCTCTAAATTTTATTAATATAAAAGTTATTATTATTATTTTTTAGCTTTCAAGTGCCATAAAACATTTTTAGTTATGTGCATATTATAAAAGTGTTGCCATGCGACTCTGCCCCCTACTCTGCACGAGTGCATTCTGCAGCAACTATGGCCTGGATAACACCTTACATATATGTCAATACCCAGGGGGGAGCTTGCTGCAAACAAAACTAGGCCTGAATTTAAGGGGTTAAATGGACATTAAACCCCCCAAAAATATTTCATGATTCAGATAGAGAATATAATTTTAAACAACTTTCCAATTAACTTCTATTATCTAATTTGCTTCATTATCTTGGAATCATTTGCTGAAAAAGCATATTTAGATCAGGAGCTTGGAGCTAGCTGCTGATTGGTAGCTGAACGTGTATGCCCATTTTCATTGGTTTACAAATGTGCTCAGCTATCCCCCAGGAGTGCATTGCTGCTGCTTCAATAAAAGAAACCAAGTGAATGAAGCAAAATGGATAACAGAAGTAAATTAGAAAGTTTTATTAAAATGTTTATCCGAATCATGAAAGAAAAATTGTGGGTTTCATGCCCCTTTAATGGGGGTTAAAACAGAAACTATTTTGCAGGTAATCTTTGGCTGCATTATATATTTAGAAACGTATGTTAGTTCATACTGTTTTATGTCCCTTTAATTGAATAAGCAGGTAGTATTTGTATTTGTTTGGTGATATTTCTTCCTAAGGTCATGCAATTTGGTGGGTGGGGTAATTTCAGTGTGTTTTACCCATGTGCTTAACCATTCTAAAACCTTTTTTGGGGTATTCATTAATAATTTGAAAAGTGTTGTCCTGTGTTTATAAAGTCTGTGGAATTTGATAAGTAAAAAATGTCCCCATAAATATGTTGTTTGTATTGGATTGTGATCACTGGTCAGCCAAACAGGACTAGCTCATGTTTACTATAGGGACATTTTTCTCCAAATCAAAAAGGTAAAAAGTGCTCATGATAAACAATAATAGTGACTGATTATGGTTCTGTCAGCATTGAAAATGGCTCATCTGCAGCAGTTGCTGAGGGTCAAACAATAAACTGTGATCAGCTCCATAGTTTGCATGCTGATGGGTATGACTGGCACAAGCTTTTCTATTCCTCCTGTTTAATGTTTTGAGAATTGCTGTTAAAGGGACCCAACATATTTCTTTCATGATTCAGATAGAACATGGTATTTCTTTCATGTAATTGGCAAGAGTCCATGAGCTAGTGACGTATGGGATATGCATTCCTACCAGGAGGGGCAAAGTTTCCCAAACCTCAAAATGCCTATAAATACACCCCTCACCAGACCCACAATTCAGTTTCACAAAATTTGCCTCCTATGTAGGTGGTGAAGTAAGTTTGTGCTAGATTTCTACGTTGATATGTGCTTCTCAGCATGCTGAAGCCCGGTTCCTCTCAGAGTGCAGTGAATGACAGAGGGATGTGAAGGTAGTATTACCTATTGAATGCAATGGTCATCCTAACGGGGATCTATTTCATAGGTTCTCTGTTATCGGTCGTAGAGACTTCCAACTTTACTTCTGTTACAGTATCTCATTTGCTTCATTTTCCTTGTATTCTTTGTTGAAAATAATACCTAGGTAGTCTGAGGAGCACCAATGCATTACTGGGATCTAGCTGCTGATTGGTATATATATACTTGTTGTAACTGGTTCACCAGATGTGTTCAGCTAGCTCCTATTAGTGTATTGCTGCTCTTTTAACAAAGGATACCAAGAGAACTAAGCAAAATCTAATAATATAAGTAAATTAGAAAGGTGTATAAAATTGTGTGCTTAATCTGAATCCTGAAATATTTTTTGGGGAGTTTCATGTACCTTTAATGAATGTACTTGCAGTAGTTTCTGGTTTCCCCTATATTGCTACTGGTAGACAGGACCGTCTTTAACACAGGGCAAAAGGGGCAGCTGATGTGACATGGGGAACACACACATTCAGTCCTAATACTGTCACAGTCAAAAGTACTCTGCTTTTATATATATATATATATATATATATATATATATATATATATATATATATATATAAACTGCCAAACCGTGCCGGTGTCATGTGACATGCCAAGCTATTGCCATGTGCTGTTTTACATGTGCACTGTGCAGCACTGAATGCAAAGCCCTAACTCGGCATCCAGCCATTCCCACTGCATCAGAAAAGGTCCTACTGGGGTTACCAGGTAACTGCTCTGGTTGTGGGGATTGTTTCTGGGTAGGGCTGACTTTAGGCGCATGCAGCAGAAAGCTGGAGCGGCAGGCACGTGAGGATTATAGCATCTGTGCAGCTGCATACACTGCTCTCTTCAGTCTTGAGGCTGTGTGACTGATCTCACACTGTATCCATGCAGCCTTGGACAGACAGCATCCAGTCTGCTGGTCCCCTTAGCCCTGCTCTTTCTGCTGTGGCCCTAAGATCAACTAACTGAAGTTTGTTAGGGGAACAGTGCTTTGTAGAAAGGTGTCAGTGGGAAGAATAAGTTTGTGCACACACGCCCCTCCCCATGCAGCATTGTCTAGTGCAGGGGGAGAGGGAACTTGTTCCTAGCAAAGAAGGGACATGTGCTGCTGTGGCTGATGTATAGTGTCATGCTGATACTTCACACATTAATGTAAGATTTATTTTTATAGTTTTTATTTTCTCTCTGTCTCAGATTTTACAGCTTCCCATAGTAGTTCTGCTGTTCTAGTTAGTAAACTTTATATTTGTCTGCACCTCCATGCTTCTTCCTCAGTCTTTACCTTGCTTTGCTCCTGTTGGCTGCCCTAAATCTCTTTAACCAGCTAACCTCACACCGGAATCACATTCAAAAGAATATTAAATGAATCCACAGTGGAGGAATTTATATATGTATTTACTTATTAGTACTGCTTAGGTCCAGTTTCACATATTGCAATTTATTTTTTATTTTTTTAAATGATTAGCCCAGCAGTGGATGATCCAGTGCTGGGCTAATAATTAAAAAATAAATTGATTTAGTTGTTTTTTGGGATGTTGGGGTGGAGAGCGAAATTGCATGGGGTAGGAGGGGGCCCAAGAAAATTTTTGCCCAGGGTCCAGTCAATATTAAAGACGGCCCTGCTGGTAGAGTCTGGAGATCCAGTGGCTCCTCAATTCTATGTTTGTGAGATACAAGTGCTATGTTTGTAAGATAAAAGGGCTGAACACATGTAGTCTTGAGGGAGAGTTAAAGGGACAGTCTAGTCCAAATTAAACTTCCATGATTCAGATAGGGCATGTAATTTTAAACCAGTTTCTATTTTACTTTTATCATCAAATTTGCTTTATTCGTTTGGTATTCTTTGTTGAAAGCTAAACCTAGGTAATCTCAAATGCTAATTTCTAAGCCTTTGAAGGCCGCCATCTGAATGTATTTGACAGTTTTTCACAGCTAGATGGCATTAGTTCATGTGTTTCATATAGATTACACTGTGCTTGTGCACGTGAAGTTAAGAGTCAGCACTAATTGCCTGAAATGCAAGTCTGTCAAAAGATCTGAGATAAGGAGGCAGTCAGCAGAAGCTTAGATACAAGGTAATTACAGAGGTAAAAAGTATATTTCTATAACAGTGTTGGTTATGCAAAACTGGGGAATGGTAAATTAAAGGATTATCTATCTTTTTAAACAATAACATTTTTGGAGTTTATTATCCCTTTAAGTATGTTAATTTTAAGAGGCAGGGCTGTAAAGTTGCTGCAGAGGTTCTCTATTGAGAAAGACAAAATGTCATTACATTGTGATATTTTGATAATATTGCTTCATCCTAAGTATCCCAAATATTTCATGATACTCAAATCTTTTCTCTTTTTTGTCTGTTTCAAAATGTAAAACTGAAAAAGGGATGTTCCTATGCTGCATAAACATCTTTTTCCCTCTAGTAATTGTCGATATCAGCCAGTGAGCTCCTGAGGTAAGAGGTATATTATCATACACTTAGTTAGCCTCAGTTTAAGCAGCTTTTACTTTTATTATCATGTTCACCTGCTGTTCTTTCATATAATGACAGACACATTTTGAGTATTATATCCTTTTAAGAGTCATATGTATTGGACTCTATTGTAAAATCATAGAAACTATTTCTATTTTACTTCCTTTACTGAAATGTATACCAAGCACTATGATTTTGATGACTAGACTCAAATATAATACTATAGTGATTGTACGCTGTGCACTATTATTTGAATGCATCTATGCAGTTCTGAACAAGTCCAACTGTACACAATGTTGTTTTCTATGATTTCTGGGTGTGTTTTTTTTGTCAGAAAATTGCAGCAAAAAAACAAATGTCCATTGCTCAAGTTTTATAGAAATTGTCCCTGGAGTGTTTTCCACATTTGCTTTGAATTGCCACATAATCAGAAATAATAACATTAGCTGGAAGGCTATGACGCCTGTAGATCATTCATACGGTTTCTTGACACTACGGCATCTCTGCATCTCGGTCATCATTAGGGCATCTGTCAACTAATCGAAAGGCTTCTAGAAACTCATTAATGTCAATATTCCCATCCTTGTTAAAATCAATGCTTCGTGCCATGTTACTGATTTCCTCATCGCTGACTTCTATGTTTAAGTGGGAGCTGAGCAACTTCCAAGTATGATGGAACTCTTCAAATGAAATAAACCCTGTAATATGAAATGTTTAAATACAAAGAAAGTGTTAGTGTGTTTTATGTGAATAAAGCTTCTAAGTATTTTCTTTGATTATTTTGTCCTTTCTTCATTGACAACATGTTCTGCTACTGTGAATTATGGTTAGGGTTATGCTTTATATATAAAGACTACTTATTTTGGAAACACAAAATATATAAGATGAAAAAAAAAAAAAACATAGCTTTTGATATAAATGGTTGTTTAGATAAGTGGAGAAAAATATGAAGGGACTGTCTGGGAACTTCTCTGATTAATGAGGGCAGGTGCATTACTGCTCAGGCATTTTTAGGGTTCAGGCATTCTAAAATGCAAAGGACTTGGGTGGTGTAGCTAATGTTGTATAATAAGTGAAATGGATGAGCCAGACAAAAGAGTTAAGTCCATGCACTGCAGCTCTACGTTCCAGTCTGCAAGTGGAATCCTCAGACTGAAAGTGCGAGAATGTTCTACAAAGGGGGGGGGGGGCACCACACGCATCAGTGGATCAATCTGCCCTCTAAAATGACGGAACCAAAAACTGGAGCATTCTCTGAAATGTTAGTATGAATAAAAACAGCTTTTATTAATGAAAACAAAAATACAAACAAGGAAAAGCATAATGGTGGTAAAGGTCTGATGTGTAGTCAGAAACAAGCAAGGCCAATTAAGAGTGGGTTACAATAGTCCAAGTAACAGAAGAGAATGGGTTAATGTTTTGGAAGCAGAATGGTGCAGATTTGAAAAATGTTACAAAAGTGCTGGAAGATTTTATTGAGCAATTGGATAAGGGATTTGAAGGCAAATACACTATGACACAACAAACAGAAGTGGGCGATTGCAATGATATCAACAGTGAAAATGTGTGAAGTTGTGCTAGAAGGAATAACCAGTACTAGGGGCCGAATTATCATTGTGCGAGCGGACATGATCTGATATTGCGGATCATGGGGCCTATCTATCAAGTTCCGAATGGAGCTTGATGCCTTGTGTTTCTGGCGAGCCTGCAGTCACAAAGACTCAGAGCAGGCGGACAGACATCGCCGGAATTCAACCCGATCAAGTACGATCGGGTTGATTGACACCCCCTGCTGGCGGCCCATTGGCCGCGAGTCTGCAGGGGGCGGCGTTGCACCAGCAGCTCTTGTGAGCTACTGGTGCAATGCTGAATACGGAGAGCATATTGCTCTCCGTATTCAGTGAGGTCTGGCGGACCTGATCGGATCAGGTCCGCCAGACTTTGTTAAATAGAGGCCCATGTTCGCTGCACATCGATAAATGCCGACAGCATACGCTCTCTGCATTTATCATTGCACCAGCAGTTCTTGTGAACTGCTGGTGCAACGCTGCCCCCTGCAGATTCGCGGCCAATCGGCCACTAGCAGGGGATGTCAATCAACCCGATCGTATTCGATCGGGTTGATTTCTGGCGATGTCTGTCCACAGCCTCAGAGCAGGCGGACAGGTTTTTAGACCAACAGTAACATTTGTTTCTAGAAAATCTGCAATATATTCAAGACATTAACGAAATGTAAAGGGCTTTTGGGTCTGACTTCACAGGTTACAGTCAGGGGTGCCATGTTTGGGGAAGAGGAGCATTATTGTCACTATCCTGTTTGACTATCCAGGGGTCAGCAACCTTCGGCTCCCAGATGTTTTGTAACTACATTTCCCATGATGCTCAGATAGCCTAAAGAGTGTCTCAGCATCGTGGGAAATGTAGTTCCAAAACATCTGGGAGCCGGAGGTTGCTGACCCCTGGACTATACTCTTGTAGAGTCTCACAGGTGATTTCTAGATGGTCAATGACCAGTATATAATTTATATTAACCTCTTAAGGACATATGACGGAATTTTTTCGTCATAAAACAATTGAGCAAACTGAAAGCTGTGTCCTTAAAGGGTTAAAGTGTCTCTTTCTTAGGACTTTCTTAGGATGTTTCTCTGCATCATAGAATGTTAATCACCATGATAAAATCCAGAACCTCATAATATGCAATTTATTAAAGAAAACACAGTATGCATGTACATGTTCTTATTATCTAATGAAAGCAGTTGCAATACTTTACACCTGGCTGATGCGTTTTCATTGTTAATTAAATAAATTCATAAGAAGAAGAAAAGAAAAAAAAAAATCACTGCACTTACCTGAGCTATCACTATCTATTATTCTAAAAATTGTCTCCAGGTCTGATCGGTTTCTGTAAAGAGCTTCCAGCAAACTTGCATGTAAATGCTGCAAAAGATAGATAGATGTAATTTGATTGACATTTATAAATCCAAGTCCAGCACCAATCTGTCTATGTACATAATTATAGTACATTAATATTTTCTAATATGAAAAGTCCTATTAATCATTTAATCATGGGCGGTGTAAAACCCGGAACGGAACAGGCCGGGAACAGGCCTTTTATGAAGGAAATTGATTCAAAATATAATGGGATGTGTTAGAGACTCTTGAGAACTATTTTAGGAAAAAGAATCTTTGTGATATAATAATTAATTAACCCTTTAACTACCAAAATAGTGTCTGGAACCAAACATAACAGCCCGGAACAGCACCTTCCCAGAAAACCAGATACACCAAATTCACAAGACACCCATGACTAAATATAATACGTGTAATCAGCCACAAACCATCCACAGAAACCCCGTTCCAATGCCTGATATACGCTTTTTCAAGAAAAGTGTCGGAACGGCACCTTGCCATTAACATATACAGACCAAATTCACCAGCCACACATAACTAGATGTGATAAGTGTAATCAACCACAAACCATCCACAGAAACCACGTTCCAATACCCGTTCCAGCCTGTAAAACGCTTTTTCATGAAAAGTGACGCAACGGCACCTTCCCAGCAAACAAGATACACTAAAATTCACCAGTCACACATGAATAAATGTAATAAGTGTAATCAGCCACAAACCATCCACAGAAACCACATTATGATATCTGTTCCGGCCTTTAATACGCTTTTTTATAAAAAGTGACAGAACGGCACCTTCACAGCAACATATACAGACCAAATTCACTAGCCACACATAACTAGATGTGATAAGTGTAATCAACCACAAACCATCCACAGAAACCACGTTCCAATACCCGTTCCGGCCTGTAACACACTTTTTCATGAAAAGTGATGGAACGGCACCTTCCCAGCAACATATGCAGACCAAATTTGGTCTGTATATGTTGTTGATTAGGTGCCGTTCCGTCACTTTTCATGAAAAAGCATATTACCGGCCAGAATAGATATTGAAATGTGGTTTCTGTGGATGGTTTGTGGTTGATTACACTTATCACATCTAGTTATGTGTGGCTGGTGAATTTGGTCTGTATATGTTGCTGGGAAGGTGCTGTTCCATCACTTTTCATGAAAAAGTGTATTACAGGCCGTAACAGGTATTGGAACGTGGTTTCTGTGGATGGTTTGTAGTTGATTACACTTATCACATCTAGTTATGTGTGACTGGTGAATTTGATGTATCTGGTTTGCTGGGAAAGTGCCGTTCTGTCACTTTTCATGAAAAATCGTTTTACAGTCCGGAACGGTTATTGGATCGTGGTTTCTGTAGATGATTTGTGGTTGATCACATCTAGTTATGGGTGGCTGGTGAATTTGGTCTGTATATGTTGCTGGGAAGGTGCTGTTCAAACACTTTACATGAAAAAGTGTATTACAGGCCGGAACAGGTATTGGAACATGGTTTCTGTGGATGGTTTGTGGTTGATTACACTTATCACATCTAGTTATGTGTGGCTGGTGAATTTGGTCTGTATATGTTGCTGGGAAGGTGCTGTTCCATCAATTTTCATGAAAAGCGTATTACAGGCTGGAACAGATATCATAATGTGGTTTCTGTGGATGGTTTGTGGCTCATTACACTTTATACATTTAGTCATGTGTGACTGGTGAATGTGATGTATCTGGTTTGTTGATAAGGTGCGTTCCGTCAATTTTCATGAAAAAGCATTTTACAGGTCGGAACGGGTATTGGAACGTAGTTTCTGTGGATGGTTTGTGGTTGATTACACTTATTTCATCTAGTCATGTGTGACTGGTGAATGTAATGTATCTGTTGCTGGGAAGGTGCCGTTCCGTTACTTCTCATGAAAAAGCGTATTACAGGCCGGAACAAGTATTGAAACATGGTTTCTGTGGATGGTTTGTGGTTGATTACACTTATCACATCTAGTTATATGTGGCTGGTGAATTTGGTCTGTATATGTTGTTGATAAGGTGCCGTCCCGTCACTTTTCATGAAAAAGCGTATTAAAGGCCAGAACAGATATCATAATGTGGTTTCTGTGGATGGTTTGTGGTTGATTACATTTATCACATCTAGTTATGTTTTGTTGTTGAATTTAGTCTTTACATGTTGCTGGGAAGGTGCCGTTCCATCACTTTTCATGAAAAAGTGTGTTACAGGCCGTAACGAGTTTTGGAACATGATTTCTGTGGATGGTTTGTGGTTGATTAATCTTATCACATATAGTTAAGTGGGGCTGGTAATTTTGGTCTGTATATGTTGCTCGGAAGGTGCCGTTCCATCACTTTTTATAAAATAGTGTGTTACAGGCCGTAACGGGTTTTGGAATGTGGTTTCTGTGGATGGTTTGTGGTTGATTACACTTATCACATCTAGTTATGTGTGGCTGGTGAATTTGGTCTGTATATGTTGCTGTGAAGGTGCCGTTCCATCACTTTTTATAAAAAAGCGTATTAAAGGCCGGAACAGATATCATAATGTGGTTTCTGTGGATGGTTTGTGGCTGATTACACTTATCACATATAGTTATATATGACTGGTGAATTTGGTGTATCTAGTTTGCTGGGAAGGTGCCGTTCCGTCACTTTTCATGAAAAAGCGTTTTACAGGCCGGGACGGGTATTGGAACTTGGTTTCTGTGGATGGTTTGTGGTTGATTACACTTATCACATCTAGTTATGTGCGGCTGGTGAATTTGGTCTGTATATGTTGCTGTGAAGGTGCCGTTCCGTCACTTTTTATAAAAAAGCGTATTGAAAGTAGGAACAGATATAATGTGGTTTCTGTGGATGGTTTGTGGCTAATTACACTTATTACATTTATTAAGGTGTATCTGGTTTGCTGGGAAGGTGCTGTTCCGTCACTTTTCATGAAAAAGCATTTTACAGGCCGGAACGGGTATTGAAACGTGGTTTCTGTGGGTGGTTTGTGGTTGATTATACTTATCACATCTAGTTATGTGTGGCTGGTGAATTTGGTCTGTATATGTTGCTGTGAAGGTGCCGTCCCGTCACTTTTTATAGAAAAGTGTATTAAAAGCCGGAACAGATATCATAATGTGGTTTCTGTGGATGGTTTGTGGCTGATTACACTTGTTACATTTATTCATGTGTGACTGGTGAATTTGGTGTATCTGGTTTGCTGGGAAGGTGCTGTTCCGTCACTTTTCATGAAAAATCGTTTTACAGGCCGGAATAGGTATTGGAACGTGGTTTCTGTGGATCATTTGTGGTTGATTACACTTATCACATCTAGTTATGTGTGGCTGGTGAATTTGGACTGTATATGTTGCTGGGAAGGTGCCGTTCCATCACTTTTAATGTAAAATTGTTTTACAGACCGGAACGGGTATTGAAACATGGTTTCTGTGGATGGTTTGTCGTTGATTGTGGATGGTTAATTTGGTCTGTATATGTTGTTGAGAAGGTGCCGTTCCATCACTTTTCATGAAAAAGCGTTTTAAAGGCCAAAATAGGTATTGGAACGTGGTTTCTGTGGATGGTTTGTGGTTGATTACACTTATTTTATCTAGTTATGTGTGTCTGGTGAATTTGGTCTGTATATGTTGTTGGGAAGGTGCCGTTCCATCACTTTTAATGAAAAAGTGTATTACTGGCTGGAACAGATATCATAAAGAGGTTTCTGTGGATGCTTTGTGGCTGATTACACTCATTACATTTAGCAATGCGTGACTGGTAAATTTGATGTATCTGGTTTGCTGGGAAGGTACTGTTCCGTCACTTTTCATGAAAAAGAGTTTTACAGGCCGGAACGGGTATTGGAACGTGGTTTCTGTGGATGGTTTGTGGCTGATTACACTTATTACATTTAGTCATGAGTGACTTGTGAATTTGGTGTATCTGGTTTTCTGGGAAGGTGCTGTTCCGGGCTGTTATGTTTGGTTCCAGGCACTATTTTGGTAGTTAAAGGGTTAATTAATTATTATATCACAAAGATTCTTTTTCCTAAAATTGTTCTCAAGAGTCTCTAACACATCCCATTATATTTTAAATCAATTTCCTTCATTAAAGGCCTGTTCCGGCATGTTCCGTTCTGGCTTTTACACCGTTCCTTTAATCATTACAAGACCTGATGGTGTTTAATATGGCTCTAGTCTAGAGTGACGTGCAGTAATAGGAGGCAAGGGATTCAGTGCCTCCCCTGTCCAATCAGAAAAATAAGTTTTTATTTATGATTTTAAAAAAATAAAAAAATAGTTGTGTTTTTTGTTTAATGTTTTTGACCACGCCCCTCCACAACCCCCCTCCCCCCCACCACAGCGCTACAGATGCAATCCCATCCATTTTCCCATCACCGCCTATCCATGTTGCGCAATTAAGAGGCAGTGAGCCATTCCGCTGCCCTCCATTAATTGCGCAACATGGATCTGATATACTGTTCTTAGCTCACTACGAGCTAGCGCCACCCAGTGGTGTCTCACCGGGCCCATACAACTCTCAAATAGAGGCGGTTCTCAAAACCGCCTCTATGAGATGAGCTGATCACACAGCCAATCAGCATCAGCGCTGCTGGAGAGGTGTGGCATCATTGGCTGCTGGCGGGAACTTAGAAGAGGGAAGTGAAGTCTCACAGCGCGAGCCAGGTGTGACTGTGTTGTTGTGTGAGGGAGCTGCCAAGGAGAGGAGAAGAAGAGGGACTTGAAGAAGAAGAAAAGCCGCTGCTAACTGATTGCTGTGTGGCTGGGAGAACCGAACACTACTACAGACCTGCTGGTTTAACGGTAAGTAATAATAGCTTTTTTTTTATTGTTTTGGGCATCGAGTTCTATTCCCTCCCCCTCGCTATGCACTCACATACCCTGCCAGCCAGCAGAGAACATACTCTACACAGTGCCCACTGGCTGCAATATACTTTATTTCAGGATCATCTCTCCTCCTGCACACTCCGGTGTTGTTAAGCAAGTCTTTACTGCAGCACTATGACTATGTGATGATCGCAAAGTGAAGTTAATTTTTTCCTGATCTAAGGGACTGAAGATTCAGAATAATTAGCAATCATTAGCATTTCCCAATGGGAAACGCTAATTATTCTGAATCCTCAGTGCCTTAGATCAGGACAAAATTAACTTCACTTTGCGATCATCACATAGTCATAGTGCTGCAGTAAAAACTTGCTTAACAACACCGGAGTGTGCAGGAGAAGAGATGATCCTGAAATAAAGTATATTGCAGCCGGTGGGCACTCACACTGTGTTGTGTGTGGATATTGTGAGGTCAGTAGGGGCCTCCTGCACTTCCATCTGCAGAAAATGTTCCCTTATCATTTGCCTTCTGTTTTAAGGCATTTCTACCATGCTGGCTATACGTAGCAGTCTTTTATTTGATAATCTCACACCTGGCAATTAAAGTGTGCACTTTGATTCTGTGCAAATGCAGAAATAAACACTTTTGGGACTCTGTGCTGCACAGAATCCATGTGCACACTTTAATTGCCAGATACCTTTGGTGCCTGTATCTGTAAAAAAAGAGCTTTTATCATCTCAGGGAGAATTGGTGTCCCTGACTTCCCCTGCCGAACGCTGTATGCTGCTGACAGCCACACCAGAGATTTAGCACATAGCTCAGTGCTCACTAAACTGATAACCGTGTTTAATTTACTACTTCCCCCACTATACTGGTCAGATCTCCCCATCCTGTTGAGTAACTTGAGTTCAAAGAGTTACATTCTGTGAGGAAAGGCCACTGGGAGTAAGCAGCTTAATTGACTGACTGCTACATATGTGATTAATGTTCAGAGCAGTCCATCCACACTGCATGTTCCCAGTGAGTACCGTTCTGCTGCATAGGTGTTAAATGATTTGTACTCATTTATTCAGGTTAGCCCTCTTGTCAGCTTGAACATACTTCAGTTGGCAAGGAAATGTAAAGATGGGGTCCTGTCAGTGTTATTTATAAAGTTTATGCATTCCAGAGCAGAGGCAGGGTTAAATAAACTGCATACCTAAATGTTAGTGCAAGTTGACAGCATGTGTTTTTATTGTGCTCTAGATTTCTTTGATGCATGACATTTAATATATAGCAAAATGTACATGTATGTATGTGTTTGTATGTATACATGTTTTGTGTGTGCCTGTCTATATGTGTATGCCTTTGTGTCTATGTGTGAATGTTACTTTCTATATGTATGTGTCTGTATATATTCATATGTGTCTGTTTGTGTATGTGCCTTAATGTATGTGTAGTGTGTGTGTGTATTTCCATGTATATATATATGTGTGTGTGTTGTCTATGTGTGCATACCTGCACTGTTCCCTCTAAGGTGCGCGGCTGCGTGGCCGCGCACCTTCCCTTCTGGTGTAGCGCAGGCAGAATATCAGGCCGCGCAGCACCTGCTGTGAGCAGAAGCAGAGAGAGGAAAATGCCTGTAGAACTAATTTGCCAAGTGCCGCCTGCACTGCGCATTGGACCCAGCAATCTGTCACTCATCTAGCCTGATTCTGTGTTCCTGTATGCCAGCACCAAGCTAATGTACTCAGCTTAAAAGTACATTAGCTCGGTGCTGGCAGCAGCGCTGTATACAGGAACACAGAATCAGGCTAGATGAGTGACAGATTGCTGGGTCCAATGCGCAGTGCAGGCGGCACTTGGCAAATTAGTTCTACATTTTTGGGATCTCAGTCAGGACCGTCTCTAACGTTACGTGGGGCAAAAGGGGCATGTGCCCCGGGACCAGTGATTGTGGGGGCAGGCCCGGACTGGCCATAGGGCATTTGCCTGGTGGGCCACCGGTTAACATAGTCCCGCCGCCCAGCCCACCATTACCGCACAAGGTGACATTCTGTCAGTATCATGTCTGTGGGGTCTGGGTCAAGTCAGCTGAAGCATATAGCAGTGCGCTGTGCCGGTGAGCGGCTCTCCTATTTGTACAATACACACTGTCTGACAGTCATGACATGGGGAGGGCCGGAGGGGGCTCAGGGCCAGTCCGGTATTTTTCAGTCTTGTCCAGTGACATAATGCCCATGAGTCCATGACCATGTAGATTTCAACACTACACCGGCATCCAACACTCCACTGACTGGCTAACAGTTTGCTCCTGGCTGAGCTGCAATTGGAATCTATCTGAGCAGCGTAGCATTCCTCTCCTAAGCTGCCTGTGAAATGTCACGTGATGCTTCAGTAAGCATTGATGACGTCAGCTAGTGCAGCGCGGGTGATGTGTAGAAGATCTGCAGCTGCAAAAGTTAGACACGCAGCCTGGTTGTCAGTGAGGGGCAGGGACTTGATTTAAAACTTACAGAATTCAGCCTGCAAGACTTTGGGAGCCAGCCAGAGAGACACTATACAAAGCATCACCTACACAATACTCGGTATATATTTATATATATTATAGCTAAAGTCTGTCTAAAATGTCTACATGTGTGTGCCCCTTAGTGTGCTAACTACCCCCTCTATGTGCCTCTTAGTGTGCTTACTGCCCCCTCTATGTGCCCCTTAGAGTGCTAACTTCACTCTCTATGTGCCTCATAGTGTGCGAACTACCCCCTCTATGTGCCCCTTAGTGTGCTAACTGCCCCATCTATGTGCCCCTTAGTGTGCTAACTACCCCATCTATGTGCCCCTTAGTGTGCTAACTACCCCATCTATGTGCCCCTTAGTGTGCTAACTACCCCATCTATGTGCCCCTTAGTGTGCTAACTACCCCATCTATGTGCCCCATAGTGTGCTAACTTCACCCTCTATATGCACCTTAGTGTGCTAACTACCCCCTCTATGTGCCCCTTAGTGTGCTAACTTCACCCTCTATGTGCCCCATAGTGTGCTAACTACCGCCTCTATGTGCCCCCTCTATGTGCCCCTTAGTGTGCTAACTGCCCCATCTATGTGCCCCATAGTGTGCTAACTACCGCCTCTATGTGCCCCCTCTATGTGCCCCTTAGTGTGCTAACTACCCCCTCTATGTGCCCCTTAGTGTGCCTACTGCCCCCTCTGTGCCCCTTAGTGTGCTAACTGCCCCCTCTATGTGCCCCTTAGTGTGCTAACTGCCCCATCTATTTGCCCCTTAGTGTGCTAACTGCCCCATCTATGTGCCCCTTAGTGTGCTAATTACCCCATCTATGTGCTCCTTAGTGTGCTAACCTCCCCCTCTATGTGCCCCATAGTGTGCTAACTTCACCCTCTATGTGCACCTTAGTGTACTAACTACCCCCTCTATGTGCCCCTTAGTGTGCTAACTTCACCCTCTATGTGCACCTTAGTGTGCTAACTTCACCCTCTATGTGCCCCATAGTGTGCTAACTACCCCCTCTATGTGCCCCTTTGTGTGCCCCCTCTATGTGCCCCTTATTGTGCTAACTGCCCCCTCTATGTGCCCCTTAGTGTGCTAACTACCACCTCTATTTGCCCCTTAGTGTGCTAACTGCCCCATCTATGTGCTCCTTAGTGTGCTAACCTCCCTCTCTATGTGCACCTTAGTGTGCTAACTACCCCATCTATGTGCTCCTTAGTGTGCTAACCTCCCTCTCTATGTGCACCTTAGTGTGCTAACCTCCCTCTCTATGTGCTCCTTAGTGTGCTAACTACCCCCTCTATGTCCCACATAGTGTGCTAACTTCACCCTCTATGTGCCCCATAGTTTGCTAACTTCACCCTCTATGTGCACCTTAGTGTGCTAACTACCCCCTCTATGTGCACCTTAGTGTGCTAACTACCCCCTCTATGTGCCCCTTAGTGTGCTAACCTCCCCCTCTATGTGCTCCTTAGTGTGCTAACCTCCCCCTCTATGTGCTCCTTAGTGTGCTAACCTCTCTCTCTCTATGTGCTCCTTAGTGTGCTAACCTCTCTCTCTCTATGTGCTCCTTAGTGTGCTAACCTCCCTCTCTATGTGCGCCTTAGTGTGCTAACCTCCCTTTCTATGTGCCCCTTAGTGTGCTAACCTCCCCCTCTATGTGCTCCTTAGTGTGCTAACCTCCCCCTCTATGTGCTCCTTTGTGTGCTAACCTCTCTCTCTCTATGTGCTCCTTAGTGTGCTAACCTCCCTCTCTATGTGCTCCTTAGTGTGCTAACCTCCCTCTCTATGTGCGCCTTAGTGTGCTAACCTCCCTTTCTATGTGCTCCTTAGTGTGCTAACCTCCCTCTCTATGTGCGCCTTAGTGTGCTAACCTCCCTTTCTATGTGCTCCTTAGTGTGCTAACCTCCCTCTCTATGTGCGCCTTAGTGTGCTAACCTCCCTTTCTATGTGCTCCTTAGTGTGCTAACCTCCCTCTCTATGTGCGCCTTAGTGTGCTAACCTCCCTCTCTATGTGCACCTTAGTGTGCTAACCTCCCTTTCTATGTGCTCCTTAGTGTGCTAACCTCCCTCTCTATGTGCGCCTTAGTGTGCTAACCTCCCTCTCTATGTGCACCTTAGTGTGCTAACCTCCCTTTCTATGTGCTCCTTAGTGTGCTAACCTCCCCCTCTGTTTTCCAGTGTGCACTGCTAAATACACCCTCTATGTGCCCCTTAGTGTGCTAACAGCCTCTATGTGCCTTATTCCAAGATGGCTATTTGTGAAAGTTATATGTGCTTTCAAGATAGCTGTTTGTAGCAAAAATGCTTGTAGTAAAAGTTATTACTGGTCTTTACCACATATGGTTTGAGGGCCTGTGCAACAATATTCAAACCCCTCACCTTCTCAGAGAGTCAGCAGAGACATAACACACACCACCGCCAGGTCTCTGCGTATACCACTGAAAAACAGTATTAACTTTTACTCTAAGTATTTTTGATAATGGAAGTATATTGCAAAAAATGCTTCTATTTAAAATTAAAATGCGCCCATGCATATTTCAATTTTGAACTTTCTATCCCTTTAAATCTATATAGTTGTTTGTGCCTTTTTCCAAGATAGCAAACTGTATCGTATATCTAGATAGCTGCCTGTGCTTCTTTTCAAGATGGTTACCTATGCCTTACAAATAGATTATTGCAAATAAAAAATGGGAGGGGGGCGCGGAGTGGGCTGCTTTGCCTTAAAATGCCCGGGCCTATTTTTGCTCCCAGTCCGGCCCTGGTGGGGGGCCCAGCCAGGCCAGGGCTGGCTGCTGTAATTTTGTATTTGGGTGTGTGTGTTTTGTTTTTTTTTATGCAGAGAGACAGTGCATTGAGCCGAGCGGCGCCGTGTGACGTCACTGTCTGAGGTGAGAGAGTCTCACTTTTGAATTGAGCCAGGCGGCCAGCCAGCCAAAGTAAGTTACTTACAA